>NW_024104383.1:584362-624362 GCF_003945595.2 Pipra filicauda
TCAAGTGGACGCTGAAGGATGGTGAGTAGTGACTGAGGTGGGGGTTTGCTCACAGCCTGGCTCCCAGAGCTTGTCTCTGTCTGGGGTTTGGGGATGCTCCTCCCACCTGGCTTTTGCTGGATGGGCTCTGGGCCAGCAGTGCCCAGCCCTGGGGAACACTCCAGCCCCAGCCCCAGGCACAGCCAAGCATGGGTGAGCATCTTCTGTCAGTGTCTGTTCTGGGTCTGAAATGCAAACAGACTGTGTGACTGAGCTGGGTGGCAGCGCCATGCTGGGTAGCCAGCAGTGCCACACTGGGTGGCAGTGCCACACTGGGTAGCCAGCAGTGCCACACTGGGTGGCAGTGCCACACTGGGTAGCCAGCAGTGCCACACTGGTGACAGTGCCACGCTGGGTAGCCAGCAGTGCCACACTGGGTGACAGTGCCACGCTGGGTAGCCAGCAGTGCCACACTGGGTGGCAGTGCCACACTGGGTAGCCAGCAGTGCCACACTGGTGACAGTGCCACGCTGGGTAGCCAGCAGTGCCACACTGGGTGACAGTGCCACGCTGGGTAGCCAGCAGTGCCACACTGGGTGACAGTGCCACGCTGGGTAGCCAGCAGTGCCACACTGGGTGACAGTGCCACGCTGGGTAGCCAGCAGTGCCACACTGGGTGACAGTGCCACGCTGGGTAGCCAGCAGTGCCACACTGGGTGACAGTGCCACGCTGGGTAGCCAGCAGTGCTGCGCTGTCCCGCACACCAGAGCACTGCTGACGTCGCCTCTCACTCTCTGTTTCAGATCCCATTCTGCAGGTGCCGGTCTATGTGGCAGAGTGAGTGTCATCCCCGTGGGTGGGTGGGCAGAGCAGGAGGCCCCAGGGTGTGCAGCCTCCCCAGTAACTGCTGGAGTGACAGACAGGGTCTCCTCCTTCCCAGGCCAGCATTCCTTCCAGACCCCAATGACGGCAGCCTGTATATCCTGGGAGGAAAGAACAAAGAAGGCTTGATGGTCAGTGAGGCTGGGGGGCTGTGGGCGTCCCATGTCCCCCTGGGGTTCACCAGGCAGGGGGAGGTGACTCTGGTCCTGCATCCATTCTTCTGTGTGTGTTGCAGAAGCTGCCGTTCACTATCCCGGAGCTGGTCCAGTCCTCCCCGTGCCGCAGCTCGGATGGGGTGCTCTACACTGGTATGGAAGGCCCTGGGGAGTAAGGGTCAACCAGGGGCTCCCGGGAATCATGGAGGGCGCCGGGCAGGAGCTCAGCGGGTGCTCTCGGGGATGGGCAGGGCTGCGGGGACTCGGAAAAAAGGTATTTTCCTTCTCAGGGAAGAAACAGGACACCTGGTTCATCGTGGACCCCAAGTCAGGGGAGAAGCAGACCACCCTCTCGACAGAGGCCTGGGATGGCCTGTGCCCGTCCAGCCCCCTGCTCTACATTGGCCGGACCCGTAAGGGAGCCTTGCACCCTGACCACCTGCCTGGTCCCAGGAATGGGGCACTGGAGGTGACCTCCTGCCCTGCTTCTGTGCCCAGAGTACATCATCACCATGTACGACACCAAGTCGCGGGAGCTGCGCTGGAACGCCACCTTCTCCGAGTACTCGGCCCCGCTGTGCGAGGAGTCCTGCCACTACAGTGAGTAGGAGCCGTGGGATCTGCAGGAGCCACGGGAGCCACGGGAGCCACGGGAGCCATGGGAGCCATGGGAGCCAGCTCCCCAGTGCCGCATTCGCAGCAGGACCCTGGCTGTGGGGGGCCCTGGGGTGACACCACCAGGCCAGCAGGTCTCAGCTGCGCCAGTTGCTGGGGAGAAGGGGCAGCAGCCCACAGCTGGTGGCTGGTGGCCACTGCTTCATCTTCTGTACCTCTTGCTCTCCCAGAAATGGCACACTTGGCCTCGAGTGGGGACGGGCTGGTGGTGACCCTGGACAAGGACAGTGGGGAGGTCCTGTGGGCACAGAACTATGGCTCACCCGTGGTCGGCATCTACGTGTGGCACCAGGACAGCCTGCGCCGCATCCCCCACCTCAACCTGGCCATGGAGACCCTGCGCTACCTGACCTTCCAATCACAGGACATCCATGTCCTCAAGTGGAGCTACCAGTCCGTCAAGGACTTTGCTGCCACCAAGACCCAGCTGCTGTACGTGGTTCCTGCACGGTGGCATTCACATTCCCAGTGCTTGGCCGCCCTGAGCTGTGATGGATGGAAGGTGATGCTTGTCCCTGTCCTGCAGGCCAGCACTCTACGTGGGGAAGCACGCGACCAGCTTCTACGCCCTGACCTCGCTGGTGCACGGCAGTGTGGCGCTGGTGGTGAGTGTCCCCGCTCGGGGTGAGCACGGCGGGCGCCTGTCCCAGCGCCAGTGCCCCATGAGCTGCCACCCCCAGCCCCAGGGCATCACACTGGCCAGAATCGATGGCCCCACCACGGACGACGTGACCTTGAGAGAGTCGGGGGAGTGCGAGATCACGCCCAGCACCGACGTCAAGTACCCGCAGGGCAGCATCACCGCGCTCCACAACCAGTGGCTCCTCATAGGTGTGGACCTGCGATGGGCACAGGCCTCCCCATGTCCTGGCTCCAGGAGGGTGCTGGGGTGGGCAGCCTGAGCTGCTGGTGTTCTTTGGGGGGCACAGCCTGACCTGCTCTGCCCAGTAGGGTGAATGGGACTGAGGTTGTGAGTTACCTCAGGGGCTTCAGTGACTCCCATCCTTGTCCCCTCCCCAGGAAGGGCCACTGGGCACCCCCACTCAGGGGCGGGCAGGGACCCTTTGAAGCAGGGCTCACCGTTACCCATGCTGGGGAGTCCCATCAGAAGTGACCCCCCTTCTCCGGGAGGGCCCAGGCTGCTGGTGCCCATGGCACTGCAGAGGTGAGGGACAGATGCTGTGACCAGAGGCAAACTGATGGTTGTTCCCCTCCTGCCACAGGGCACCATGAGCTACCTCCTGTGGTCCACACCACGATGCTGCGAGCCTTCCCGGAGAACCTGAGGAAGACCACGGAAACCATCATCTCCAGGGCTCCTCCTGCCAGGACTGTGTTTGCTGATGTGAGCAGTGAAGGGTGCTGGGTCACTGAGGGGTCTGGGCTGCTTAGAGTGGGCAGTGGGTCCCCAGCATGGGGTAGGACAGGGAAGGAGTCCCAAACCTGAGTGCCCTGCAGTCTGTCCCTCTGGTGTCACCCAGCCCCGGGCGTGTGTTGCAGTTCCTGGCCCCGAGCAGCCCGGAGGAGCCGGCTGTCCGCAGCGAGGGGCAGCTCCAGCCAGACCCTGCACCAGGGGAGCAGGTGGAGGTGTATCCCGAGGGCACCTGGGACCTGGTGATGGCTGGTGTTGGCACAGCTCTGCTGGGTGGGGGAGTCCTGCTCCTCCTGCTCATGGTGAGTGGTGGTGGCAGTGGAGGGTGAGGGGCAGCGGAGCCCATGCTGCTGTGCCGAGCCCTGCCAATGCCCCAACTGCACTCCAGGCATGGAGCAGAGCATTCCCATCGTTTGTGTTCCAGAAACTGCAGCGGCAGCACGTGGCACAGCAGCAACAGCTGGAGGAGCAGATCCAGCTCCTGCAGCAGCAGCAGGAGATGCTGCTCCCGGGCCGGGTCTCCAGGGAGGGTGTCCCTGCAGGGCCTGGGAAGCCGGGGCGGAACCGAGGAAGCACATTGGAGCTCTCACAGAGCTCCGGCCCCTCGGCCCCCCTGGAGGACCCGGCAAATGGGATGGTGAGCCCAGGTCTGGCTGTCCCAGAGGCTGCTGCAGGTGGGTGCAGGGGGAACGGGCAGGGTGTGGGGGCTGTCTGTCTGGAGATGCTGTCACCCAAAACAGGAGCAGGGATGCCCACAGATGAGAGGGCTGCAGCTCAGCTGGGATGGGAGGAGGTGCTGGTCCTGCTGCTGGATAAATGTGGGCTACATAAGAGTAGGGCCCAAGAAATGGCCAGATGGGTAAAGAACTAGTTGTCCTCCATACAGAACTAATGCTTGGAGGCTGAAGGATTGCTGTCTTCTCTTCCCCTGCAGATGCAGAACCAGACCTGGTTGTAGTTGGGAAAGTTTCTTTTAACCCCAAGGATGTGCTGGGCCACGGAGCTGGTGGAACTTTTGTCTTCAGGTGGGTGACACCAGGTGCCTGTCCCCATTCTGCTCCCATTGGCAGCCACAGGGACAGAACCAAGGTGGCTGTTGCCCAAGGTGGTGGCTGCTGGTTCAGGGACTTTTGAGAACAAGCTGCCACCTTCCCTTTCTTCTGGTCCTCATCACACCTGTCCCAGAGCTGGGCTTGTGGCCCTCAGTAACCAGGCACTGGGCATGGGGCAGCAGCACTGGGCTCTGCTCCAGCTAGGGGGCCACATGTGGACACGCTGAGGACTCTCTGCACAGGGGGCAGTTCGAGGGACGGAATGTGGCTGTGAAGCGGCTCCTGCCCGAGTGTGTCCATCTGCTCGACCGTGAGGTCCAACTGCTCCGGGAGTCGGACGAGCACCCCCACGTCGTCCGCTACTTCTGCACCGAGAAGGACAGGCAGTTCCACTACATCGCCATCGAGCTCTGCTCTGCCACACTGCAGGAGGTGAGCCCAGCCCCCTGCCTGCCCTGGGCATGGGGCTGCTGCTGGGGCCCACTGGGAGCCCTAGAAACAAAAGCCTTGGGGATAGACAGCCTCCATACAGGCTGGTCTCCATCCCTCTCTGTCAGCCTGGGGAGGCGTCTCTCTCCCAGCCAGCCTTGCCTTTGCCCAGTAAATCAGGCTCAGTTCCTCTCTCTCTCCCTCTGTGTGGTTCCAGTACGTGGAGAGCCCCAGCTTCAACCGCCGGGGGCTGGACCCGGTGTCCCTGCTGCGTCAGACCATGTCCGGGCTGGCCCATCTCCACTCCCTCAGCATTGGTAAGGGCCAGCAGGGCCCTCTGCATCCCATCCTCAACGGAGGCTACAGGGTTCAGGCGGGGGCTGTCGGGGTTCAGGCAGGGGCTGTCGGGGTTGGCAGCGTGCAGGGCACTGGCAGAGCCCTGTTTGCTCCAGCCCTGCCAGGTGACACCACAGACTTTCTCTTCCAGTCCACCGTGACCTGAAGCCCTGTAACATCCTCATCTCTGCCCCAAATCGCCACGGGCAGATCCGCGCTGTCATCTCAGACTTCGGCCTCTGCAAGAAGCTTCAGGGGGGACGACAGAGCTTCAGTCTCCACTCTGGTATCCCTGGCACCGAGGGCTGGATCGCGCCCGAGGTGCTGCAGGAGGCCCCGAAGGAGAACCCTGTCAGTGAGCCATGGCTGCCCCTGCCCTGGGTGCTCCTTGGGCCCGTTGTGGCAGTGGCCCATGCTGGCAGTGGCCTTGGTGCACGCTGCTGGGGTGCACAATTAAGACAAGCTCTATGAGCCCGAGCCAGCCTGGACAGGGGCACTTTGCTGCTTGCCAGGGCTGCCCCGGTCAGTGGCTGCCTCAGTGACCCTGTCCTCGGGGCACAGTGCCCAGTTGTGTTCACAGGGTGTCTCGTTGGGCTCCGCCCCTCAGAAATTCGGAGTGGGGAGGTTAGAGGGACTGTAGGTTGCTGCCAAGGTTACACTTCTGCTCCTCTGTTCAGTGCTGGGAATCCCATTCCTGCTGGGAGCAGCTGCTGTACTGGTGCCTGCTGGGGCTGGCAGATTCCCATACCCTCGGGCTGGGGTCTGTTTGCCCAGCTGGTGGACACCAGCAGCCCCAGTGTGTCCATCAGACTGTGGAGTCCTGAATTCTGGCTGTGCCTCTGGAAGCCCCTTCCCTGACAGGGACCCGGGGTGATGGGACTCCCATGCAATGTGTTTTTCAGCAGCTCTGCAGCCAACAGCCAATGGTCCACATAAAGGATGGAAAAGTGGGAGGTGAAGGCTTTCCTCAGCCTTTGCCTGAAGGTGCCATTTCCCGCCGTGTTTTGCAGACCAGTGCCGTGGACATTTTCTCAGCTGGCTGTGTTTTCTACTACGTGGTGTCGGGGGGGCAGCACCCCTTTGGGGACAGCCTGCGGCGCCAGGCCAACATCCTGGCAGGCTCCTACCAGCTGAACTGCCTGCAAGAGGAGGCTCACGGTGAGACCCTTCCCAGCTGAGACCCTTCCCCAGTGGCATGGCCCCGTGGGGAAGCTCTGGGCCGAGGGGCAGCTCCTGGTCCTGGCAGGGGGTTGATTTCTCCGCTATGTTGTTTTGCCTCCAGACAAGCTTGTGGCGAGGGAGCTGATTGTGGCGATGATCAGCCCTGAACCCCAGCACCGGCCCTCAGCCCCTGTGGTCCTTGTGCATCCCTTTTTCTGGAGTCAGGAGAAGCAGCTGCAGTTCTTCCAGGTGAGCCTGTGCTGTCCCACTGGCAGTGAACACAGGTGTGCTCTGAAAAACATACTGGGAACGGCTGTGTTGAGGTCAACGTGCTCATTCTGAGCTACCTTTGGAGGGGGTGGGGGGGGTTGCTGAATCTCTGTGGGGTGAGGGCAGTGTGATACCCACCCCATCCCTGCTCTTGGGCATGCAGGACGTCAGCGACCGTGTGGAGAAGGAGCCGGCTGAGGGTCCCATCGTGTCAGCCCTGGAATCAGGGGCACGGGCAGTGGTGAGAACCAACTGGAGGATGCACATCTCCCTCCCACTGCAGATGGGTGAGCATGGGGAGGCCAGGCTTACCCCTGGATCTGGTGAAGCAGATAGGGAGTAGACAGGTAGTAGGATGCCTTTACTGGCCGGGAGGCACCTGCTCATGCCCGGGAGCTGAAAACCAGGGCAGGTAAAGGTGCCATCCCTTCTTTGAGAGAGCAGAGCCAAGCCGGGGTTTGCTGCACCCGGGGGTGGTGCTGGCACTGCAGGGCTGTGGCAGCCCCTTGCCCCACTGTGTCCCACCTTGCTCAGTGTCTCTTCTGCTCTCCCCAGACCTGAGGAAGTTTCGCACCTACAAGGGGGGGTCAGTGCGTGACCTGCTGCGGGCCATGAGGAACAAGGTACGGTCACCCTGGTGCCCTGCCCCTGCCATCCCACTGTCCCTGTCGTATCTGACCTCACCCTCTGTCCTGCAGAAGCACCACTACCACGAGCTGCCAGCCGAGGTTCGGGCAGCCCTGGGCTCAGTCCCCGAGGGCTTTGTGCAGTACTTCACCTCCCGCTTCCCACGGCTGCTGCTGCACACGCACGGGGCCATGCGGGTCTGCGCCCACGAGCGCATCTTCCACCCCTACTACTGCCAGGGGCTGCGGGGTGACGGCGCCTGAGGGGGACACGGCACCGTGGGGCTGCTGCGGCCCCTCCTCCCTGCCTGTGCCCACAGCCCCGGGGGCTCTGGGGGGGTCCTTCTCCCTCTCCCCGGGGCCAGATGGGTGCCCAGCATACGGGGCATTTCCAGCAGCACAGTGTGGAAGAGGTGGGCACAGGGCAGCACTGTGCTTTCGCCTGGGGTCCCCTGAGCCCAAGAGGGACCCTCTGGGCACCCACCTTTGCAAACACTCACAGTCAGACTCAGGGGCCTGAAGGCACGTGAGTCAGAGAACAAAGACCTCTCTGGTGTGGACTGGGTGCTTGGAGAAAGAGGAAAATGCCCGTTGTGTTTTCCCAAGGGCAGCGGCAGCGATGCCCCGGCACAGCGAGGCCCTCAGGCCACGCTGGTCACAGGGGGATGTTCACCGGGGATCAGCGAGCTTTGTCCAGGGCATTCTCCTGTGCCATGGAACACAGCTGTTTGAGTTGTGACCAGTACCCCAGTCTTGACACTGGAGCTGAGCCCTCAGCCCCAGTGTGGGCTGTGCTCAGCCAGGCAGTGCTGAGCAGCCACACCCGCCGGGGACCTGGCCTGTTGTATCCAGGCTTGCAAGGGCACAGCCCTGCAGCACTTGGGGGCCTCCAGCACAGCCCCCTGAATGAAGGTTTGAATCTCAGCTGGGCTGAGAACAAGGTTATCTCCCTTTCAGTCTGTGCCTGTGCCAGGCCTGAGCCCCTGAGCAGGTCACACAGCAGTTCTTGAGCAGCTGTCTCTGGGCACAAAGCAGGGAACTCACTTTTCCCGAGGGATCCCTTCCCTCAAACACAGGGCTGTGCCTGAAGCTCCCCCAGCCTCTTCTGCTGCCCCGGGTCCAAGTCCCATGGGTGCTCTGGTTCGTGGCATGCCCATGGGCATGTGTTCCCCATAAGCCAGCCTCCAGTATCAACTGGGTGCACAGGCACATGAAGCCCCATGGCAAAGTTCCTCTGTGGAACAGCAATAGTTTAGTCCGATTCCTGTGGGTGCTGGGATGTGGGATTTTGTTACAGAGGTGATAGGGTTTGTACCTGGTTTCTTTTCAGAATATGTTTATACAAAATGTTATAAAAAATAAAAACTAAAAAGCTTGTCCTGCTTAAAAATAAATTGGCCTGAGAGCACCTGTTGGTGCTGGCAGGGTAGAGTGGGGGGAGAATACCTGGAGGTCAATGGGCTCCTGCAGGAGTCTGCTGCAGATGACTTCTGCTGATGCTGTACTCATAATTTTACCATGTGGTAAAATAGAGCAAAGCATCTGCAAAAGGGGAAGGTTCCCCAACACTGGAGAAGTAAACTCACCCACCTTTCTCTGCTCCCAAGAGCATCTCCCAAAACAACTTATTCTCTTCCCCACTTCCCATCACCCTCTGCCAGTTTCCCTCTTGCTCCTTTGTCAAGTGGAGCAGAGCGAGAGGCATGCCCAGCCCCAGGCTGAAGGGTAAGAGGATGGCTCTCAGTCACAGGGGAAGGCAGAGGTGCTGCTCCCTCCCTCAGCAAACCAAAGGGAACTGCGACAGGCTGGACGCTGCAGCAAACAATCTTTAATCAAGTTATGCAATATACAAAAGTTGAGGTTTCGTGTAGTTTCAGTATTAAAAGGCCGATTGCTCGGTCTCACCCTGGGCACGTTCAATACCTTACCTGAGCTTCTACAAGAGGAAACGAAGCCCAAGGCAAGGGCGCAGCCACATACAGACACCTCACGTGATAGCTCTGCTCTCCCAAGAGCAGGCCCAGGTGCCTCAAACAAGAGGGCTGGTTTGGAGCCAGGCTTTTGGCTTTGGGAAGTTAGAAAAACAGACTATGTATGGAATTAAAAAAACCACTCCATTAGGAGTGGGGATCAAGAAACCTTTGGGCATCAGTCAGAGTGATCAACACTGTTCCCACAGCAACAGGGGCTTCCTTGTGGCAATGAGCCCATATCCAAGAGTGGGAGCACAGCTGTGCCACAGGAGGGAAGCTCCCAGACCTCTCCCTCCACAGCTGGGCAGTTTGGCACAGATGCTGAGTCCAGCAAGAACAAGGTCTAAGCAGAGGGTTTCGCACGGCCCGAGCCAGACTTGGAGCTGAGGAGCTTCTCCACCATGGTGCGGGCATAGCGGAGCCGGCTGGCCAGCTCCTTGCAGCAGCCGTGCTCCTCGATCAGGCTCAGCTTGTACGTGCGGAAGTCCCGCTTCTCATCTATGTACGTGACAGCAGCCATGAGAGGGCACAGGATGACCTTGGTGTGGTCCTGGGGGGAGAGAACACACGGTCATCACCCTGAGCACCATGCTGCTCAGGGACAGCATTTCCTGTGATGTGCCATCCCAGCCACACCCACAGCATGGGGACAAGGCCCTGCTGCAGAACTCCTTCAGAGTGCAGCAAAGGGGCACAGCCAGCTCAGCACTGACTGCAGCATCCTCCCTGCTGCTCGAGAGCTTGGCCCCTCCATGAGCGAGGCACATCTGGGGGGCTCAGGTACCAGCACAGGCAGTGAGGAGCCTCCAGTGCTCAGCTCCCTGGGCAAAGCCTTGGCTTGGGTGATCACCTCCTGATGCCTTCCCAGCAGCACCACGTGCAGCCAGAGCCCTTGAGCAGCTGGAGCCACAGCCCCAGGAAGGGCCTCACCTGGAAGAAGTTGATCTGCACAGTGCCGTTGCTGAGGTGCAGGACGATGGCGCTGCGGGTCCGGAACCAGGTGCAGAGGTAGGGCAGGCGGGCCAGCTCGTCCCCCTCCCGTGGTGTGATGTTGGCCCCTGCCTTCAGCAGGTGCTCGCTCATGTAGTTCCGGAAGTACTTCAGTAGTGTTATCTGCAGATGGGACGGGCTGTGAGGAGCTGAGGGTGACCCTGGGACTGCCATCACAGTCCCAGAGCCTCCTTACATCCTTCACAGCTTGAGGTGCCACTGCACAAACTTGTGCAAATCCTCAAAGTTAACTCAGACTGTGACACTTCAGCCTCGGTTTGCTGAACACTTCAGTCCACGCAAGTCATGCAAGCGCTTATTTCTGTGAAACTGCTCATAAGTGAGCCTCAGACAGTAGAGAGAAACAGAGATGCTAGTGTCTGTCCTTGGGGCCATGTGTCACCAGCCAGAGGAAGCCTGAAGAGTGCCAGGTGACCCTCAGTTTGAGATGTTTCTCCCTAGAACCCACCCTGCCACCAAAGCCCAAGGCTGGCAGGAGTCTCACCACTCCCCAGCCAGGCTTGCCTTTCCCAGGACTGACCTTCTTGTTCAGGGTGGAAGGGTAGGACCTCACAGTGAAGTAGGACTCGGTGCTGTTCTGCTCAATGTACTGCAGGTTGTCCCCGTCGTTGTACATGATGAGGCGAGTGGAGTCGTTGAAGAGAACCCCGACACTGTTGTCACACAGCTGGTAACCTGCCCAAAAGGGACCCCGTGAGGCTGCAAACTCAGGGGGCCACGAGCCGTGGGAAACACAAAGGCAGACGGTTGTATCCCCAGGGGACCCCCGACAGGCACCCCACCAGTCCCTGCCAGGTCTCTTTGTAAGAGTTCTGGGAGGCACTTTTTCACCTCTGCATTTGTCATCTCCCTTACTGCATCACCTGCTGCAGAAACAGCCTCAGCTGCCATTGTGGGTCCCTGTGCAGGCTGGGGAGAGCCTGGCCATCTCATGCACAGGTAACCCCTGTCCACCTGGAAGTGGCCAGGGCTGATATTCAGTGACCACTGCTCTGAATTTTCTGGGTATTTGGTGACATCCCTGGCAGTGGTCTTGGACACATCACAGGAATGTGGTGATTAAAGACCCAAATTCAGGCTTTCCCCAGCCCCTTCAGACATCAGGAAAGCCTGAAGCATTGCCCCCACAGTATTTACCTAGTCCATATTTATCTGAGTAGTCCACCCATTTGCTAACCCAGAAGATGGGAATGCAGGCTGGGTCCTCGGCTTCTTCTGCAAGAAGAAAGAAGCTTGTTAGGAGACATTTTCCACACGCTGTGCACCCCACAAAGCCCATGGGCTGCCCCAGGCTCACCTTGTCTCACTGCCACTCTCTCAGAGGGCTTGGCTGCATTGACTGCTGTCAGCTGCTGCAACATGTCAGCCAGGTGGCAGGTGACAGCATCTCCCACCTCCCGCAGTCCCGCTGCTTCCTCCTTGTCCGGCAAGTTCTCCGGTGCAGGGCTGTCCAGTCCTGGGCCAGGAGAAAGGAGACTCTGAGGCTGTGACCAGGGAGAGGTTTCCGAAGGCAGGTATAGGCAACGCACACAGAATGGGTCACGTTGGAAAGAACCACAGTGGGGCATCTGGTCCCATCTCCCTGTTCAAGCAGGATCATCCCAGAGCACATGGCACAGGAGGGAGACTCCACACCCTCTCTGGGCAGCCTATTCTAGTGTGTGCCGCCTGCACAGGAAAGAAGTTCTTCCTCATGTTCAGGCAGAACTTCACGTGCACCTTTGTGCCCATCGCCACAGAGCTACAGCTATTGCCGTACTTCCTCCCCACTTTGTTCCCAGGCAGAGCAAGGAGAGCCCCCTCGACCACAAAATGCTCTGAGTTTCCATGAGAATTGGGAGATGATGGGAGTGCCACACTGAGGGTTCTGGATGCTGCCGGAGGCCAGGCAGGCTCTGTGCAGCACTGCAGCCCAGCTGCACATGGGCACTGGCACTCACACTCACCTTTGTTGAGCGCCGTCAGCGGTTTCCGCCCGAGCTCCATCCCGCTGGGAGCGATGGAGAACCGGGGCGCGACCGTGAGGCAGCTGGTGGGCAGGCGGCTGGGGATGTAGCCCGAGGTGAAGAACTCGTCATTCAGCAGCTCATCAATGGTCGGGCGTGTGGCAGGGTCGGACCTCAGCATCTTCTGGATGAGGTTTGCAGCCACGGGGTTGATGTGCTGAGGGACAGGTGGAGTTTAGAGACAGAGGCCAGTAGGTGACATGCACCAGAGACAGACCAACTGGATTCATGACCCAGGGAAGTTCTGCTTGGAGCAGAGCTCCAGTGCTGCATCAGGCAAACAGGATACAAGCCTGGGGAAGCAGAATTGGGCAGCACAGAGAGCTGTCTCCTAACAGCCTGAAGTCAACTGACTTAAGCAAGACCAACTCAACAGCAGTGGGATGAACTGGGGACCTGGTCCAGACCTCATGGACTTGCTTGTGTCCATTCACCCTCATGTGCCAACTGCCCAGCTTGGATTTTTGCTGGATCAGGGGGCAGACACCAGCTGGCTCCTCAGGAGGAACCTTTACAGGTTCACTCCATCACGGACTGAACTGTCCCCACCCGGCAGTAACAGCCACTGCCCTGTTACAGGAGAGCCACCGAGTGCCAGACACAGGGGGTGCAGCAGGAGGCTGACAGGGAACTGCTGTGAGGTGAATGGATCCTCTATGGCAAGCACCGTACCTTAGGAATGGTATACTCGTTCTTCTTGATCCGGAGGTACGTTTCCTTTAGACAAGAAGTCTCAAAGGGAGGTTTCCCCACCAGCAGAGTGTACCTGGGCGTTCCCAGACAAAAGGGCATCAGTTTTGCAAAAGAGACTCAAGATTCTGTGTGGAAGTGACCCTCTTTTAAGCACACCTGGGGGCTTTCCTGATAGAGGGAACACACTTAGCATTGGACATTCAGCAGTGCTAACAGCTACTTGTACTTGTGCTTCCCTTTCCCTGGAAAGGGAAGCTGGGATCTAGCACCCTGCGGGGGAAGTTCCAGTTAAGAATGGGAAATGCCCTGGGACAGTCACACTGAGGACCTATCAGCCCACAGACAGCACCCCAGCACGTCAGAGCACAGGCAAGGTCAGGTGCTGGCTGGCAGCCGGGCTCAGCCAGGAGCTCCAGGGACTGTGACCTGGAGCTTTGGCTCACACTAAAGCTCGGATGGGTCAAGAAGACCAGGACCACAGGGACCACCCACCCCCCTGGCCTTGCAAAGGCATTTTGACTCACATGATGCAGCCAATGGACCAGATGTCCACCTCAAAGCTGTGCCCCTTCTTGCCCAGCACCTCTGGGGCAATATAGTTGGGGGTCCCACACAGCGTCTTCTTGCGCTCACCGTCATACTCGACCTTGGTGGCCAGGCCAAAGTCACCTGGAGAGACAGGAAGGAGGGGTGTGTGACCGGACACAACCTGGCCGGCTAGTCCTAGGGCTGGGGTCCCCAACACATCCCGACCTGGGCACTTACCGATCTTCACCTCCATGTCGTCGCTGAGGAACAGGTTGCCCAGCTTGAGGTCGCGGTGGATGACGCGGTGGCTGTGCAGGTACTGGCAGCCCAGGATGGTCTGGCGCAGGTAGTACCGCACCTCGGGCTCGCTCAGCGCCTTCCGCCGCTTGTGCAGCTCCAGCAGCGACTGCGGGGGACGCTCAGTCAGTGCCGGGGTGGGGACACAGGACAGGGTCAGTGCCGGAGGACAGGGGGGAAGGGGACGGTCCATACCCGAGGGACACCGGTGCCCACCGCCCTCCCGAACCCCTGCCCCTCACCCTGCGGCGGCAGAGCTCCAGCACGACATAGACAAAGTCGGCGTCCTCGAAGAAGCCCTGGAAGCCGACGACATGACGGTGAGAGAGGCTACGGTGGATGGCGATCTCCATGGACATCTTCTCTTTCTGGTGCGGCTTCACCAGCAGCGACTTGGGCACCACCTTCCCCGCGAACACCTCCCGGCTCTCGGCCTCGGCCAGCTCGTAGCACCGCGCGAAGCCGCCCTTGCCCAGGAACCGCCCGCGCACGAAGCTGCGCCGGGTGCGCGGGTCCACGAGCACCTTCGGCACCTCCTTCCCGCCCGCCGCCGCCGCCGCCCGGGCCGGCTCCGTGCGGGGCGGCTCCGCCAGCGCCGCCGGCCGCGCCGCCTTCCCGCCCGCCGCGCTCATGGCGTGCGGGACTGCGGGGGGGCTCTGCCGGGGCCGGAGCAGCGGCGGGGCCTGGTCCGGGCTCAGCTCGGTGTTGGAAGAGTGGCGGGTCCCGGTGCCGGGGAGCGGCGGGTGCGAGCACAGCTCGGGGACGGAGCAGCGGCGGGGCCCGGGGCTGGGCTGGGCTCGGTCGGTGCGGGGGTCGGTGGGTGCCGGTCTCAGGCTCAGCTCGGTCCCGGTTGGTCGGTGCCGGCTCGGTCGGGTCGGTGGGTGCCGGTGCCGGGCTCGGTGCGGTCGGTCGGTGGGTGCCGGGCTCGGCTCAGCTCAGCTCGGTCCCGGTTGGTCGGTGCCGGCTCGGTCGGGTCGGTGGGTGCCGGTGCCGGGCTCGGTGCGGTCGGTCGGTGGGTGCCGGGCTCGGTGGGTGCCGGTGCCGGACAGCCCCGATTCAAACCCCCCGGGCCGTTACCGCGCGCGGCCGCTCCCCATTGGCCCGAGGATTTAAAATCCACGCGCGCGCGGGGCACCATGGGAGCCGAGAGGGGCACGCGCCGCCGGGGGCGGGGCCGGGCGCACTCGGACACGCCCCTGCGCGTGCACCGCCGGCCGTTGGGCGCGGGCGCTGCCGGGCACGCGCGGGGCGCGCTCCCGCTGCCGGGGCACGGCGGGACCCGGGAATCGGGGACCCGGGAATCGGGGACCCGGACTGGCTCCCCCTCGCTCCCGCTGCCTCTGGGGTGACGTTCTCACAGTTCTCTGGGCTCTCCCTGACCACATCAACGATTTCTTCACCCTCCTCTTCCCACTCCCCTCAAGGACACGCTGCTCAGTGACCCCCCACCCCAGGGCACCCCACCACCGGCGCTGCTCCTGGGCCTGGCACCACTTGCCCAGAGAAGTGACCATGGGATGCTCCCATCCCTTAACCCCACCTTGCTGCCCGCTGGCACAGAACAAAACACCAATGAAAAATAACCCAAAAGGGCACAAAACCAGCAGCAGTGGCCCAGCCCAGGTGCCTGCTCTCTGCCTCCAGGTACACACAGTCCCACCTGGCTGGAAGCAGGATGAGGGCAGGGACTTCACCTCCTTTGGCCTTCCTTCCCCATCAGCAGTAGCTATTTCTTTCAGCCTTGGCTAACAAAGAACAGAAGGCTGGCCCTGGGAGTTGAGCCAGTGCCCCAGCTGGCCCTGACCCACTGGCACAGGCCGTTGGTCCCCAGGGTGTCCTGGAGAGCCCAGCACACAGGACCAAGCCCTGAGCCCTGCAGATCACCACAGCCATTCCCCCCATGGAGCTGGATCATCTCGGGAGCTTCTGCTCCCCACAAAGCAGACACAGCCCCCACTCGCCCGGTGACTGCGTGACCTTCCCGCAGAGCCCCTCACAGGCCACCTCAGCTCCTCCTGCTGAGCCATGGGTGCTTGGCACAGAGCGGGAGGTGTGTTCCAGGGACTCTGAACACCCGAAACACAGGCAGCATGGCCCGCCCGTCGGCTGGAGCAACCCGGAGCAAAGCACACAGGAGCAAGGCAGGATCAATGAAGCAACACAGCGACTTGGGGGTTGAAGTGCTCCATGTTTGTACAGGATTCCTGAAAGAAGGCATTCCCCTCCCTGCAGGACATGCTTCCCCACTCCTGCAGCTCCTCTGGCTACAGACACAGCCCCCAGGGGTCAGGTTTTACTGCACCACGCTGGACCGAACGCTGCCAGCAGAGCTGGGACTCCCTGGGCTGTGGCAGCCACTGACACTCCATCTTCCCAGAGCTGGCACAGGCGGAGAGGTGAGCCCAGGTCAGAGGGATGCTTCAGAGACAGGAGGAGAAAGTGGCCAATGTAAGGAATGTTAACAGTGCTGGGTGTTAGGGATCTTCAGTGGCAGCTTGGTTTTAGGCCCTGGCAGAGGCCACCTTAACAGAGACAATAAAAGAGGTTTTAGTTAAGGCAGAAGGGTTGGCTCAGCCTGTTAGAAGGAAGAGTAGGCCACGAAACATGTAATTGCAGTGACATATCCCTCCATGCTCTACAGCTCTGCTCTCAGGTGATTGTGGAAATGCATCACTCGCACTTTTCCAGCTGCCATCCCACTCCATCCCAACTCACATCCCTCCTTGCACCCCTCTGCCAGCCGCTGCAGCTGCTGATCAAGCGATCCCGGTGAAACGCAGGATGTGGTGTTGAAACTTTGAGGTGACACCATGGCAACACAGCACAGACACCACGCTCCTGCCAGACACTGCCAGGGACACCCAAGGACACGCTCTGAACACCGGACTTGCAGAGAATCTCACAAGAAGCCCCAAACGTGTCGGGTCTGGTGACAGGGGAGGCCTCTCCAACCCCTCAGAGGGAGAAAGCAGCTGTTTCACTCTGTACTTCACTTCTTTAATGCACTGACACTCTGATAGCCAGAACAGCCTGTAACAGTCACAGAAAAAGGGACTGTGGCTCACGCCCAGGCACAGCAGGAACCTCAGTCTAGTCTCAAGTTTGATTTGAAGAGGTACAACCTTGAGTCACTTGAGTAACTGGAGAGGCTTTAATTTATGTACAGTAAAAATACAAACAGACCGGTCAGTGGTTTTACATGTGATGAACAGCAGCTACTACACACATTAGTACTTGTACAGCTGTTTGCTATTAAGGTTTATCAGCATTTGCATTGCACAGATGAGCTGAGGGCTCCAGGGCTGCTCATCCACAACCACACACCTACTACACACCTAATGTCCTGGCCCCAGCTGCTACACTACAACATGCAGGAGCCCCAGCTTAAAACCTACAGCAGTATGATGCTAAGCTTTAGCAGAGTACAACCAGAGCAGGCAGACTCATGTGCAGCCAGTTGTCTGTACTCAGTCAGATATACAAGCATCAGATGCCTCCCAACTTTCAGAGCTGCTCCCAGAAAGAACTATTCCTGCTCTACTACATGTCCAAAATTAAATGTTCACTCTTTTCAAGAAGTCTGAGTCTCATTCCTAAGCTTCATAATGCAGAAAAGCACCAAAGAGCTCGCTGCAAATATAGACACTGGGTAATAAATGGGGACAGCTGCAGCATTCTCTCATCCACCATTGGTTTCTGCTCTTAATTACCCACTTTCTGCTGCACTGAATTCTGTGAGTGACATGGCAAACCTCATCCCAAAGGCCTTTGGCTCTTTAAGGTCTGCGATGTTCAGAAGTAGAACACACACTGGCCACAAGAACACTAACCCTGAGGGGTGAGAGCACTGGACTGATGTCAGTCTGCTTCAGGAGCTAAAAGCTAAGAAACATCCTTGTCAGGCACAGAAAGACAGGTGTCAATGTCAGCCAAAATTCCTAAAGCCAATAGCAGGATGATGAACGATGTCCCTACAGAAGAGAATCCCAGGGAGAAAAGGAAGAGGCCATCCATCTCAGCCCACAGGCCTATGGAGCAGCAAGGATTTTGCCAAAGGAAAGCCCTGGGTCTAACAAACCTCGGTAGGTGTCCGGAACACACCCAAAACAGCCCTGCTGGGCTAGCAAACCTAAAGGCCAGGCTTTGGGCTAGGACAGAACTGACCAGACAGGCTGAGGCTGCAGAGCACATGTCAGCTCTGCCTCATTCCCCCGCTGCTGCCCTAAGGCAGGTGTATCAGCTTTCCCAGCTCCAGAACATTCAGTGGCACAGTGCAGACAACGTGGAATGGAGTACATCGGATGAGCATACAAAGTTTGAACAGGACACAGCAGCTTTCACAAGGGACTGCTTGGCCAGGCTGGTGGTGTTGAGGGACACTCACACAAGTGCTCAGGAGAGTGGAGGGCCGGGCCCTGGTCTCACTGGACAACATCCCTCTCCCCACCCCCAGAATGCTCCTGTGTGCCTGAAACATGGGAAATAGGCTACTAGACCTGAGTGAGTGGCAAGAACTTCTGGTAATAGCTCTTGGTAACGTCAATCATGAGTTCCTGGGTGCATTCCGGGAGCTCCCCAGAGAAGAGTCCTGGAAGAAGAACAACAGTATTGACATCAGTCATCATGCATCCTCTATCTGCTGTGCACTAAGGCAGGGAGTTTCACAAGTTAAAACTATTACTTTTCAGTGCAGCAACTGCCTGATACCTTTATTTCTAGGCACTAAATGCTAAGAAGCAACTTTGTTATAACAATCTCATTTAAAATAAGAATATCCGCATTATCCACACTTCTGTGAAAGAGAAGTTAGAGGGAGCATACCTGGGCAGCCTGAGAAAACAGTGAAAGGTGGGACTACAGTTTCAGGAGGGAGTACTGTGTTGTCCAAGATCTTGCAGCAGTCTTTCAAAACACATCTACGACCCTAAAACAGAGAACAGGAAAAGTTTATACTTAAAAAACTATAAACACGAGATCTTTTGCTTATTACTGATACATTACCTAAATTTCAAGAAGATTAATTGCTCAAAACACATTCTGTATAAGGGATCACAGGAATAATTCTTTACCCTGACTGAATGCTCCTCCCAACAGAATTAACTTTTCTTTTTGAGGAAAAACATGTTTGCTTTTAACTAGCACAGGTACAGGTAGCTGCACATTAACAAGTCAATGTGCAAATTGGCCCGAGTCATGTAGTGCCAGCAAGACCTTTTCTACCTCAACAACCTTGACTATTTGGTGTTATTTGCACAGAAACACAACTCCACTTGTTCTCTGAGGCCAGGCTGCCTTCCCCGGGCAGTCCCGTTAGCCATGGGGACAACACTGCTGGGATGGATTTTCCAACCAGCAGCAGCTGAACCTGCTGTCCTTGGAAAAGCAAACCTGAAAGCCCTGCTTCCTGCAGAGAAGGAAGAGGAGGAGGAAGGAACAGCGCAGAGTAAGCGCCTGCTCTAGCCAGCTGGTGCAGACACCTCTCAGCTGTCGTCCCAAAGCCTCAGCAGTACCCAGGAGTTTGCAGAGAGGACAAAATGGCACTCACAATGACACAGTTCTTGCCTATGTGCACGTAGGAGCCGATCTGGGCCGCGTTGACAACACAGTCCTCTTCTATGAACACATGGTCACCAATGTGGAGAGGGAAGAAAGCCACCCTGTGACAGGACAGGTATTTGTTTGGTGCACAGCAAACAAACTGACACTGCTAGACCCAAAATCACCCTGTGGAGTCTCCCATCCCCAGATGGATTAGCAGATGTGGATTTGGTGCTAAGGGAGACAAAACAGTAACTGGTCTTTCTCTTCTCTTTCTAAAGGATGGCCCAAATGAGCACCAGGAAGATGTAAATAAACAAAGAGCAACTGAAACACGCTCTTTACTTTGCTATTCTAATATATCCCAGCTTTTCCATATTGGCCTGAAGTGAACACTAACCCTCAAGGCACAGTTGAACATTTGAGAGACAGGTTTAGACAGATGTATTTCTGCAAACTGCTGCAGAACAGGGTTCTCTGAATAAAAGTCTCAGTCAAGTTGACAGATATTTTCAGGTGTCTCCCAAAAAGAAGGGGCCTCTTACCCTTTACTGAACTTCTTGAAGGGCGGCCTGATGACGCTGCGGCTCTTGACCACGCAGTGCCGTCCCACCCGCACGTTGGCCAGGTCCCCACGGATGATGCAGTCGTTCATAACTATCGTCTGCAGAAGGGAAGAGAGGTACGTGAGATCCAATTCCTAGCCGTTCCTAGCAGTTGTTACACAGAGTCATGCCAAGGTCTGGTCACTCCAGCAAGATTATGTTACCTTAGAGAGGATTCTTTCAGTCAAAAGAAAAGCGAGAACAAAGCAAAAGCACAGGAGGTTGGAACCAGCGGCTGTGCTCCCGAGCAGCAGAGTGAGCCAGACACAACGCCGGGCTTAGGCACAAACACGGTGACGATGTTCTCACCTTGCCGTTGAGGACGATGTTCTGGCTGCCGCACAGCACGGACTGCCGGCTCACCTTGTTGCCGGAGGCCTGCGGGGAGAACGGGCGCGTCACGGCGGCTCTCCCGGGCCCCGCCGCCCCTGCAACACCCCGGCGAGCCCAGCTCAGCTCGGGTCCCGCTCCCCGGCCCCCCCCGCTTCCCCGGCCCCCGCTCCCCGGGCCCACCGTCTCGATGTACTCGGACTTGTTGTAGAGCATCTCGCTGAGCTCCATGGCCGCCCCGCCCGGCCCCGCTTCCGCCGCGTCACCTCCGCCCGCGCTGCCGCCGCCCCGGTTGCCATGGAGGAGCCGCGGGCAGCGGCGGCCCTGAGCGGTGCCGACAGGGAGAAGGTGCGGGGCCGGGCGGGGCCGCGGGGCCGGCGGCGGGGCCAGGGCCGGTCCCGGTCCCAGCCCAGCCCGGCGCGGTGTCTCTTGCAGCTGCGGGAGAAGCTGGCGCTGCTGAGGCGGGAGTACAGCGAGACCGTCATCCGGCTGCGGGTGAGCGGGCAGGGCCGGGCCGGGGCACGGCGGGGGGCACCGGGGCCCCGGGAGCCGGTCCCAGCCCCGCCGGGGTGTTGTGTGTCCGCAGCGGGCGCGGCGAGCCGAGCGAGCCAGGAGCCACGGCCGGCGGGAGCGGAGCCCCCCAGGTGGGAGATGGTGGGAGCGGAGCCCCCCAGGTGGGAGATGGTGGGAGCGGAGCCCCCCAGGTGGGAGATGGTGGGCGACGCCCCAGCTTCGCGCTGGGGCGGTGGGATGCCCGGGGACCCCGTCAGCCGCCCTGTGCCCCCCCTTACCCTCTCCAGGCGGTGGGTCCGGGGCCCGGACTGTGGCCCCTCAGTGCCCCCGCGGAGCCGGGATGGGCCGGCCCTGCCGACCCCCTCAACCCGCTGTCCCCTCGGCCGCTGCTGCCACATCTGCTGCCCTCAGACCCGCACACGGCCCTTCCCCTGGGCTGAGCCGTGCTCTGCACTAACATCTCCTCTGCTTCCTTCCTCACCAGGTCCCCAGTGCTCTGATCCTGACTGTAAGATCCCCATCTTTTCCTCCTAACAAAGTGATGTTTTTCTTGGACAGGACTTTGAGAGTACTTTACACGTGTGACATTTTTTCCCCCAGGTTCTAAAGATAATGCATCTCCTAGTGCTGACAGAGGTGGACTCCCTCAGTTACAGACTAAAACCTGCTCTGATGTTGACATGGAGGAGGCAACATCTGTCACATTTAAACACATTCCAGAGTTCTCCAATGATGAGGTTAACCTACAGGACAGCTCATGGGCAGAAAGTGTTCAGGCCAGCCAGGAAAACCTGTGCTGTGGGATAATTAGGCCTGTCCTTGAGGAGAAAACATCCCAAACCTCCAGAGGCATGATGAAGCTGAGGAGACAGACAAAGGCTCTGGAATCAAGGGAAGGGAAATCAGTGCATGATGGGCATGTAATCAGCACTGATGAAACAGTGAAAAATCAAACTGCCAGTGCAGAAGAGCTTCAGTCACCAGTGTTCAGGCACAGCACCCTCTCGCACACTGAGGAACATCCTGAAAGGTCATGCAGGCCAGCTCTTGTGAAGGGAGAAGAAAACAGTTTCACTCCTGATGCTGCCTCAGGAGCTGTACAGGAGGTGTTCGAGGGCAGTGTCACTGCAGGAGAGCCTGAGCTGTCCCCACATGTGGTCAGGGACAGCAGTGACATCTGGCAGCTCAAGTGCCCAAGGGCTGTGACCACACCTGGCAGCCGTGAGCCATGTTCACAGGAGGGAGACTCTCTTTTACTTGACACCAGAGGTGATGGAGAAGAAGAATGCCCCAGTGTAATAAAACAACTGGACAGTGAGAGTTTGCATGAAGATCAGGGAGAATTATGTGGGCTCCTGGATTTAGTGTCAGAAAATGAAGTATTGCCTGAGGACGGAAATAACGCTGTAACCAAGGAGAGCAAAAGCCATGAAGGAGATAAAAGTGACGGCGATACCTTAAATCCCTGTCCTGCAGATCGTGCTCTGGGCAGTGCTCGAGAACTGTTGGAGAATCAACAGCTTGAAAGTCAGTCAAGACTTTTTCCTCCCGAGGAGGCGACGGCTCCCGAGGGCACGCTGAGCTCCTGCACAGTGGTGGAAGGGCTGCTCTTCCCTGTCGAGTACTACGTCAGGACAACTCGCCGCATGTCCAACTGCCAGAGGAAGGTGGACCTGGATGCTGTAATCCTCAGCCAGCTGGGCAGGAGCAAGAAAGGTCAGCGGAGTAAGTGCAAGCAGAAAGATGCAAACTCAGATCAGCCCTCCCAGGAGAGAGCTAAGGCTGATTCAGAGTCAGGGGTCATGCCGTTCCCTTTTCTTGGGGCAGAAGAGGATCCAGCAAACTCAAGTAGTTCTGAGAAATCTCTTCCTGTGTCCAGCAGCAGCAGCACTTCACTTGGATCCATTTCTCAGAAAAGCATCATTAGCACAAGGCAAGAGCAGAGTCGATCCCAGAGGAAACAGAAGGGAAGAAGAAGGTCTGCCTGCAAAGCCCCCGTGTGTCCAGCGTCAGAGGAGCTTATAGAGAGTGTGGACCTCATAATGGCCAGAGAAAGCAGTGCTCTGCTGTCAAGTGAGAGCCAGAGTGAAAAGAAAAACTGTGATGCTAACCTTGAAAAGTCATCCTCAGATGAGAGCAAGTTGTCTGGTGCTGCAGCGTTGGGGTCTGGAGAGACAGGAGTGACTGAAGCTGCACAGCCAGCGGGTCCTGATCCTCCTCAGGGAGGGAGCCAAGTGCTGGGGAAATGCCTGTTGGAGCAGGTTCAAAATCCACTTCAGAGCAGCGATGCCGTGAGCCCAGGGAATGAAACTTTTGCCAGGCACGTGGGAGATCTGGAAGCCAACTCGCCTGTGTGTCAGGCTGATAAACATCCAGTGGCGAGCGTGAAGAGCCGGCGAGGAGCCGGCGGGGCGGAGCCGCTCCCTGGGATCAGCGTCCCCCTGCGCCGCTCCCTGCGCTGCTCTGCGAGACACAGCGCCCGGCAGGGCTCAGCAGGTACTGCCTTACAGTCAGCACTCCCCAGAACTCCCATTCCCACAGGCAGGGGAACGTCCGGTGAGTGCAGGCCCTGCTGTTCACACCCTGCAGTGTTTAGTCAGGAAATATGAGGGGGATTAACCATTTCTTTTTTTTTTTATAAACAAGATATTTTTTAAAAAATTAGGTCATTGTGGTGCCCATGTTCCTTGAACAATTCCAGAAACTTTTACTTCAGCCCAGTGACAGGGAGTGAATGAACAGCAGAGGAGCAGGGCTGAGAACTTCTTGAGCTGCCATTGCTGTTGGAGCAAAGGTTGTGCACACTGGAGCTGATTTCCAGCAGATGGGTGTCCATCAGTTCCTCCAATTGAGTGTGCATACTAATGAGTATTTTCTTTTAGTGCTAACAAGTGTGAAACACAAGACATAACCTGAGAGTCTGAGGGTCTGTGAATATTGTGAAAGTGTTGGGAGAAAACCCAACAAACCAAACTGAGCAAGCGCTCAATTCTGTCAGGCTTTGGACATGACCTTTGAGCTGAAGGATTGATGCAGAGCAACTGCAGATTGTAATGTCTTTCTAGAAAAGTGCCACTTCCATGTCTTAGGATGGATATGGCTCTTTTTTTTTTTTTAAATATATTGGAGTGGCAGTCTGGATGAGAGATTCTGAAAAGGCAAGTTGCTGATGTTCTCTCTTGTATTCTTGTGTTTAGATGACAGCAGCAGAGGGCACAGCTGTCCCACGGGCTCAGAGGGTCCTGCTGCTCTGGGCCTCCCTGCCGCAGACCCCGACACTCGCTGCTCCCTCTTCTCCTTCCGCAGCCCCCAGTGGCTGGTCCCCAGGCTGGGCATCAGGGACTTCCACCTACCAAACGAGGAATTTGGAGTACTGAAACTGGAGAAATTGAAATCTTCCCCTGTGAATGACTTGGAGGATTTTGTTCCGAGTGTGTCCGGGGATGGTGTGGCTCCACGGGACACACCAAGTGCACAAATGAATCCAGAAGAAAAAAGTCTCAGAAGTAACTTGATTTCACCTTCCAAAACCAGATTGCCCGAGCTCCCCTGTGTGGAAAGCCCGGCTTCCAAGAAGGACCTTTCCACCCATGAGTTGCTGTTTACTCCCATGGAGACTGTCTTAGCTGGGGCTCCCACCCAGTCTCAGATTTCCTCGTCTGTTTTCCCTGCTGTGGGTGCAACCCCAGGTGTTTTACCTGCAGTGCACAGTGAGGTCTTACCAGGCACACCTTCTGTGCCCACCTCACAAGGGACCCTGCCTTCCTCCAGAGGAGCTGCCCAGGTCCTGGGGGATGGGGCACACAAGGACCCTGCCATGCCACTGCTCCCGGACAGCTGTGGTGCAGGGGCTGCCACAAATGAGGAGGAACAAGGTACCATGTTTGCTTTAGCAGATGAAAGAGGTCCTGAGAATAAATCTGATCAGGCTGTGGCCTTGGGTAAGCATCAGCAGTCAGAGAGCAAAGAGCAAGGATCCTGCAGAGCTTCTCCTGAACAGGTAACAAGCTGAGCTCTTTGCCAGAGGTACTAAGCCAGTGGGCAAATCCCCTTTCCCAGAGTCTTGTCTGACTTCAGGGGAAAGGCCTCTTTGCATGCTAGTCCTGCATGGATCATGGCTCTCCAGCAACAGCATGCAGAGTGACTGCATGACTGTGACAGAGCACACAACACTTCTGCCTTGCTCTTGCAGGTGCTGAATGTCATTTCAAAGTTGAACTATCCTCCTCCTTTACTTGTTTGTGCAGAAAAATGATGGAGCAGAACAGTTGACTCCAGTGCTGCCAGATGGCCCCAAAGAAGAGAACTTGCAGCTTGTGTCGGAGCTAAAGGTGGGGGAACAGCAGGGAATTGTTACTGTGGCAGCAGCAGCTTTGCAAGACCAAGTTTAACAAAAATGCAACTGATAATCATGTCTATCAGAGAAAAACCAGCGCTGTTTGTTTTGGGCAGGATTCCTCAGGTTCCTGTGCCGTGGATGTGAGCACAGTGTGGTGGGAAGCAGCTGGCTGCAGGGAGCTGCATGTGGTCACTGCTTCCGAGAGCTCCGTGTCCCTGTGGGAACCTCTGGCACCCAACCACTGGGGAAAGGTCTGCACCTGGCAGCTGGGAGAGGTATGGACACGGTCCTTCTTTCTAGAATTTATGGCAGTTTTCTTGCCCTATGTGTTAGTTCCCAAGATACAAGGAGCTTGTAGCTTCTATGGCCACAAGTTACCTACAGGAATTTGATACTCCATGCACAGAATGGTGGCTGCACTTCAGCCACTGCCTTGTGCTCTTTCCGCTTACACTCCTTAGAGACACTTTTTGCCTCTTATATTAACAGGGATTGTTTAATTAGGTAAACAGGCAGCAGACAGTTCAGCTGTTTGTCTAAGTGTGCTTCTTGAGAGTGGTCTGAAAATTAGTTCTGCTCCACATCATTTTACTTGAAACAGTCTAGAAAATGAGAATAAAGTTAAAGGGATGCTGTGGGTGACACTGAATTCTTGTTTTGCTGTCCCAGATTCCTGTAATCCAGATCGTTCCTCTGCCAGACACTTGTAACCTCGTGTGTGTAGCACTGGGAGAGCTGGAGATTGGAGAAATAAGGTTTTGTATTTATTTATTACTAGCGCTTTGCACCCTAAGAAGTTGCAGCTTAGCTCTTCTCATTACTATCTTAGGAGTGGCTGAAATTATCTTTTTACTAATGTGTTACTTTCTCAGTTGCTTTAGCAATTGGAAAAGGTGCAAGGGATTTCTAAAAGTCAGCTATAAGGACTGATTCATTCACCCCAGAGCTGGCAGACTGAGTAAACAAAGGCTGATTTGTATATGCTATGGCATGTTTGAGTGGTGCTTCCTCCTGTCATGGTATGTGCTTGTCTCTTGATTTAGGACGTTGCTTTATTCTTCTGAGACTGACTTGTTCAGGCACTCCCTAGTGAAATCTGGGAATATAAAAGCAGTTGTTGGGCTAAAGGACCAGAGGCTAGTGAGCAGCAGCAGGACCCTGCAGGAGCAGCAAGTGGAGATGGTGTGGCTCTCAGGGACAGGAGGGTGAGTTTGGGGGTGCTGGTTTGTGGTGGTCTCTGTGGCAGGTGGGACAAAAGTGAGGAAACATCTTGGATGTAGAAAAAGTGGGTTCCTGTTCTTCCTGGAGTGGTGCTGGGCACTTGTTTTTTCAGCTGCTTTTCTATGTGCTGATCTCCCTTCAGGAGCAAGGACAGGCAGACCCTGATGCCCCCTGAAGAAACTGTTACAGCCTTTGCTGAAGTAGAAGGGATGAGAGAGGCCTTGGTGGGCACCACTGCTGCCAACAGCATCGTGGTGTGGTCAGTGTCTCCTCTGCCATTACACGGTTGAGGGGGGTGGGGGCTGTAGCAGAAAGCTGCAGGGTTGTGCAGGAGTGCTGGCTGGGTGCTGAGCCACCCTGGAAATGGTGGTTGTCAGAGGGCCTGCAGTGTGGCCCCACAGTCACATGGACAGGGAATGAACTGTGCTACTGTAATTCCGTTGCTTTTGCATCATTCTCATTACACCCTCCCTGTGGCCTCTTGGCTTGTTTGGCTGATGTGGAACCAAACCCGTGTCCATCCTGCACAGTGGTGTAACTGTGATTAGAGGATGAAAATGTGTCAGAGTTTGTGTTTTCACCAACTGCAGGAATCTGAAAACAGGCCAGCTCCTGAGGAAGATGCACGTTGGTTATTCCTACCCAGCTTCCATCTGCCATCGAGCGTATTCTGACTCCGTATGTACATGAAATTCTCTTCATGCTTGGGCTACACTGACTGGGCTGGGGACACAAAGGATTGAGGTTTCTAGAGGATTGAAGGTAAATGCATAAATCCATCGAGTCACTGAGCTGTCACTCTGCTGTGTTGCATCAGCCCTTATCAGCCAGCAGCTGCTTTGGGTTTTATCTTATTTGATAAGGAAAGTAAACCATTTCTGTTTTCTTCAGTAAAAATAATGTATCACTGTCCATGGGGCTGTGATTAGAGAGAGACTGCAGCTGTTAATTTTTGGAAAATTCTTTGAGTTTTTCTCCTCCTGCTGTTGTTTTTAGTGATGTATTTTCCCTCTCTCTATCAGGGCCTTCTGTTTGTTGTTTTAAGTCATCCACATGCCAAAGAGAGCGAGTCCTGTGGAAACCCAGCGTTCCGCGTGGTGGCCTTCAACCCCAGGACGGGCAGGAGCCGGGGGGTGATGTTCTCCTCTCCCCCCCCCAGCCCTGCGGGGAGGCAAGTGCTGGGGGCTGGGCTGGCTCCTTCCAGGGGCTGTGGGAGGACCCGGCGAGTGGAGCTGGCAGGGATCCCGTTGCCATCTCCCCAGTGATAAGGGGCTGCATCCGGCGCTGCCGCGTGTCCGGTGCACGGCTGGGGGGGGGGCTGGGGGTGTGGATGGGCCTCTTCCTGCCCACTTCCCGCTGTGCCCTGGCCCCCTGCCCCCAGCACTGGGACTGGGGGCCTGTGTCCCTGGGCTCCTCAGGCAAGCCTGGTGCTGCCTGCAGCAGTGGCACTCTGGGCTGCTGGGGAGCCCCGGGCCAGGTTGGTTTGTGTGGAGCAGTGCTGCAGGCAGATGGCCTTTTCCTTCCCATGCCTTGTGTTTTGAGGTGTCAGCAGGCTCAGCCTCAGCTTTAAGGCTCAGCCTTGCAGTGTTCCTTACACAGGAAATGTGATGGACGTATGGGAGTAGCAGCAGATCAAGATCTTGCTTACTGAATAGTCATGGAATCACAGAATGGTTTGGGTGGGAAAGGACATTAAAGATTGTCCAATTCCACCCCCTGCCATGGGCAGAGACACCTTCCACTAGCCCAGGTTGCTCCAAGCCCTGTCCAGCCTGGCCTTGAACACTTCCAGGGATGGGGCTTTCTTTAAAGAGTTGTTTTTTAAGAGTCCCCTTTTTTAAGAGTACACCTTTTTCAAGTATGTTCTGAGTCTCAAGGAGTATTTTCTTGACCTTCTCCCTTCGCAGTTGCGCTGGAGGCACAGCCCGGACTGTAGCCTGGCTGCAGTTGGCCATTAATCTGTACCTGAACCCCAAGCCAAGGGAACAAACACTGCCCTGCGTGGTGTCTTTGCAGACCCCTGCTGTGTGCTGACCCCCCGTGTCCCTGCAGGTACCTGGAGGGCGACGTGTGGGACACGGCGGGAGCGGCCGTGCTGACGTCGGGCGCCGTGGCCGTGTGGGACCTGCTGCGGGGCCGGTGCACGGCGGTGCTGCCCCCGGGCCCCGCGGGGCGCTGGGCACTGGCACGCTGGGCCACAGCCGGGGCCGGGCTGCTGGCCGGGCAGCACGACGGCACCGTCCGCCTGTACCGGTACCGGCAGCCACAGCCGGGAGCTGCCTGACGGGGGGGCAGGATCCCATCACCGGTACCTCTGCTGCTGCTGGGGCCGGGTGTGCCGGGTGTGTGCGATGCCATTAAACGTTGTTGCCTTTGGATGACTCTGTGTCTGCACTGCCATGCTGGGGGGCTGCTGGGGGGCAGCATGGCCACAGGCTGCTGGGGGGCTGTGGAGAAGGACCTGCTGTCCTGCTGTCCCTGACCAGCAGTGTGTCCTGAGAACCAAGAAGGCCACTGGGGTCCTGGGGCATTGGGAAGAGCCTTCCCAGCAGATTAGGGAGGTGGTTCTGTCCCTCTGCTCAGCCTTGGGGAGGCACATCTGCAGTGCTGTGTCCAGTTCTGGGCTCCTCAGGACAGGAGGGACATGGAGCTCCTGGAGCAGGTCCAGAGGAGGTTGCAGAGATGCTGAAGGGATGGAGCATCTCCCTTATGAGGAAATGCCAAGGGAGCAGGGGCTGTTCAGCCTCTAGAGGAGACACTGAGAGGGGACCTCCCCAATGTCTGTCAGTGCCTGCAGAGGGGGGGCAGAGGATGGACCAGGCTCTGCTGGGGGTGCCCAGAAATGGGACAAAAGGAATGGGCAGGAATTGATGCCCAGGCAGTTCCACCAGGCCAGGAGGAAGAACTTTGCTGTGCAGTGACAAGCGCTGAACAGGCTGCCCAGAGCGGGTGTGGAGTCTCCTCCCTGGGGATATTCCAGACCCCTCTGGACACACTCTGTGCCACGTGCTCTGGGCTGGCCCTGCTGGAGCAGGGAGGTGGGAGCAGTGACCCGCTGTGCTCCCTCCCAGCCTGACCCGTTTGGGGGCGGTGCCGGCCGGTACCGGGGCGCTGCGCGGCCTCCGCCCGGCAGGGGGCGCTGTGCGGCCGGCAGGGGGCGCTCCCCCCGCGCGGCGCCCGCCGGGACAGCGATGATGGCGGCCCGTGTCCTCTCGTCCTGCGCCCGCCGCCTCCTCCCGCCGCCCGCCCGCCCCGCCGCCCTCCGCGCCCTCCGCCGCCTCGCGCCCGCCGCGCCCGCCCCGCCCGCCCCCCCGGGCTGCCCCGCGCTGCCCGCGCTCCTGCGGGTGTCGCGCGCGGCCGCGCTGCCATGCCGCCGCTTCTCCGACATGCCGCCCCTGACCTTGGCCGACATCAAGGAACGGGTGCTCTACGTGCTCAAGCTCTACGATAAGATCGACCCCGAGAAGGCGAGCGAGGCCGGGGGGCGGCGGGAGGGCCGGTGTGACCGGAGGGCCGGGGCCGCAGGGCCGGTGTGGGCTCTGCCGCCGGGCCGGGTCCCGCTGACCGCCCTGTTCCCCCCCAGCTCACAGCCGAGTCCCACTTCATGAAGGACCTGGGCCTGGACAGTCTGGACCAAGTGGAGATCATCATGGCCATGGAGGACGAATTCGGTAACGGGGACGGGGCTGCCCGGTTCATCCCTGCCCGGGGGGGCCCAGCCTGTCCGGTATGGGGCAGGGAAACCCACATAGACCCATCGCCGGGAGAGGAGCGAACCACACAGGTCCGCTGCTGAGCTGTGTCGGGGATGCGGCACCTGCAGCAGTCGGGAGCTGGCCCTGTCCTGCTGTCCCTGAGCTTGGGCCCCTTGGAAGCAGGAATTGTTCTTTTCCACCCCACACTGGCACCACTCGGGAAGTAATGGGGGCAGCAGCATGTAGGTGCTACACTGAGTGTGGAGGCTTCACCTGGGCTGAGCTTCACAGATCACAAATCCCAGATAGTCCAGGCTTTTTCTCACCAGAATGTTTTTCATCCTCAACCCTTAATGCTACTGGAGAAGAAAAAGATGTTTTCTCCTTATCGATTTGTATTCCAAGTTTCGTTTTACTTCCTTTTGGACTTCTTCATGCTTTCATTTAAAGCTCATGAATTCTGGAGTAGGTGCCTAAATGTCACCTTGGGCCACAGATGTCCCTGGTGTTTGGTCACTCTCTAAGCCCGAGGTGAATGTTTCACTCTCAGAGGCTTTGCTGGCAGCGTGTCTGTAATCCCTGTGCTGGCTGGAGTGTGAATGTGCTCAGGAGTACCAGAAAGAACTTGCGTTTCTGGGGTGTTCCTGAGCAGTTCCACTGCCAAGAGTCCTCGTGCCCTGCCCTGGTGTTGGCTCTGAGCGAGCCCTCAGCACCAGCCTCAGCCTGAGGGACTTTGGGCACTGCCTGGGGGTCCAGGAATATCCCCCATGTCACACACCAGTGGCTGTGGGAGCTCTGGGAAGGCCTTGGTAGCTTTACTGAGGCATGAGAGGCACTGGCTTCTGCTGTGCCTGCCTTGTCCTGTGTGGGGAGGTGATGTCACTTCAAGCAGCAGTGATGCAGTGTCAGCCCCTGCCCACGTGTCCCCTACCTGCCTGTCCCCTGCCCAGCCCCAGGCCAGCAGCCATCCCTTCCCTTGGCCTTGCCCCCTTTTCCATTGTTTTGGCTAAGTGTGTGCCCTTTCTTGCAGGATTTGAAATTCCTGACGGAGATGCAGAGAAGCTGATGTGCCCACAGGAGATTGTAGATTACATTGCAGATAAGAAGGATGTTTATGAATGAAGCAGTTCCTCAGGGCTGAGTGAGTGCAGACATACTCTGGGCGTGCCTTGCCTGGGTGCACACAGGGCAGGGCAGGGTGACCTGTGACACCGTGGAGGCAGTGGGGAGCCTGGCACTTTTTGAGGGAGCTGGCAGCAGCTGTGGGTGCCAGCGGGGAGAGCAAGGGGGTTGTATTTTCCTGAGGGTGAGGGGGGTGTTTTCCTGAGGCACTTGCAGCTGGAGGGAGTGTGTGGGGCTCAGAGGCCTCTCCTCTTGTCCCACCTGACATGTTGAGCACTGGCTCAACCTGGGGCTGTAGTGGATGGTGAATAGGCTTCGGCCATGGCAGCCCATCTCCCCGTGCCCCTCGGCCCTGCAGAGGGTGTGTGGGGGCACCTCAGCCCCCCCGGCCACTGCCACCGCTGTCTCTTCCCCCACAGCCACAGCCGGGAAGGAAATGGGCAGGAAAGGGTTATAGGAGCGACAGCCTGAGGGCTGCAGGGGAAATGAGGTGGCCTCGGGCCAGCCAGCAGTGCTGATCCACATTCCTGCCTGTTCCTGTGTGGCTCTGGGCCTCCCCCCACGATCCCCGGGGCAGGGGGCCTGTGTCCCTTCACTGCTTTGGGTCAGGGTTTGAGCCATGGCCTTTGGAGAGAGCTGGGGGCTCCTTCTGTGCCTGTGTTTGGTGCTCAGCATGTCCTGCCCTTGCCTACCCACTTCTGTGCCTTCAAATGGTTCATGAAATGTTAGACATGGATTTTGTTTTCCCAGGAGCTGTCCCACACCAGGCCTGGGCTGGTGCCGGTGCGGATGGATGGGAGCGCACACGCTGTCCCGCTGGGGCTTTCATCTGGAAGCTGCACGTGGATGTTGTATTTAAAGCTGTCTGAATGTGTTGTCCTTTAAAAACAAGAAAAAAACAGGAATAAACAGTTAAGACCATTGTTGTGTTGGTGGCTGTTCTTTTCCACACAGTGGGTGGGTCCCTGTGTCGGTGTTTGGGTGTGAAGGACTCGCTGGGGATCAGGGACTGACAGCTCTGGAATTGTTCTTCCCTGCCCCAGGATTTGGCTCTGTCCTGCTTGCCCATAACTGTTTATTTCATCAGTGCTGGTAAAAAACAAGTTCTGTGTGATAGGCTTCTATTTTCCAGATGGAAAATAAAGGGGGAATGACTTTCCTGCTGCTGAACAGCAAATTCATATTGGTGTTTCTGTATGCCTGACTCATCCCAGTGCAGGAGCCTTGCTCCTGAGGCAGGAATGGGTTATTTCTGCACCCTGCACGGTGTTTCCTCTGAGCAAAGGAACACTTTCACGTGTCACAGCAGCACTGCCAGGCCAGGAGCCACGGAAGTGTCACTGGGTAACAGAACTTCTGGCAATGGGGAGGTGAGGATGGAAAATGGAGCAGAGGCTGTGTGTGGTGGAGTGTTCCTGGGGTGTTCTCAGTAGCTGCACTTTACTATGAGACTCTCAGTAGACAAGTGACCCTCTGCCTTCGGGGCCCCGATGTCAATCCTGCTGTGAGCAAGGCCTGTGTCCTGGGAAACTCCTTCACAGCTCCACACCCCAGCTGTGCTCTGACACGTTTTCTGAGCAGTTGCATGGTGGAACTGGGGGCAGGCAGTGGTTTTGGCCACTGTGTCCATGATGGTTTCCCTGTGGCATGGCTGTGAGGTGCCTGCTCAGAGGCTGTGCTGGCGCTGGGGTGGTCACTGGGTTCTCTCCGTGTGACCCTGAGGGATGTGAGGAACCTGCAGTCAGAGCAGCCAGCGGTGCCCTTGGGGAGCCTTTGCCCTGGGCATGTCCCCAGGTTCCCGGGGACAGCCAGGGACAGAGCAGGGGCAGAGCCGGGTCCGGGCAGCCCCGAATGCGCGTCCCGGGGATGAACCCGTGGGAGGCGGGCGGGAGCCCCCCGAGCCCCGGCCCATCGCTGAGCCCGCGGCGGGGCGATGGGGCCGAGCCCGCAGCCGCAGCCCCGCACCTGGGGCGGCCGGCGGGGGCCGGGCCGAGCCCCTCGGGGTGGGTCGCAGTGCAGAGCACCGGCCCGCCCGCCCCGGGGCGGAGGGAGCTCCGGTGCCGGTGCCGTGGGGCGGGCCCGGGCCGGGGGCTGCGGTTCCCGGCGCCTCCGCCCCGCCGCAGCGGGGGCGGGCGGGGGTTTCCTGCCGCCGCCTGGCAGAGCCGCCCGCGCCGCGCCATGGAGCGGCCCCGGCTCCCGCTGCCTCGGCTCCCGCTGCCTCGGCTCCCGCTGCCTCGGCTCCCGCTGCCCCAGCTCCCTCTGCTCCGGCTCCCGCTGCCCCGGCTCCTGGCCGCCGCAGGTGAGCGACGGGGGTGGGCACGGCCGCGAAGGGGCCCCGGTCCCGCTGGTTCCCGGGAGGGGGATGCTGCGCTTGGGGGGCGGCGGCGGCGGCGGCGGCGGGGCCGGTGAGTGCCGGCGGCCCGGGGGTCTGCGGTGGAGCCGGGTCCCCGCTGGGGTGGGGGGCAGCGGCTGCTGCTCGGTGTCACCAGGACCCGCTCGGGGCGGGCCCGGCCGCGGGGGCTCGGGGGCGGTGGGTGAGAGCCGCGGTCGCTGCCGTGCCGTGGCCGTTCCGTGCCGGGCTGTGCCACCGGCCCGGGCGGCTCCGTGGCCTCGAAGGCGGCGGGTGCTGCGCCCGCGGGAGCCCCGGTGAGGTGCTGGCGGAGAGCGGGGCCCGGGGGGCTCGAAGTGACCTCCTTTCCAACCCCGGCCCCACCCGGGCGGTGACCATCGCCCGTTCTCTCTGGAGAGGGGCCGCCGCGGGCCCCGGAGCCCTGCCCGGAGCCCTCCCCCGGGCTCTGGCGTCGTGCCCTGCCCGCGGACCCGCCGGTGTCGGCGTTGGCACATGGCGGCTCTGCGGGAGGGTGGTCGGGTTTGGGCAAACCGGGGGCTCCCAGCACAGCCGGAGTGTGGCGGTGGGGCAGGACTTGGCACCGTTCGTTGGGACCAGGGCAGGTGGTTCCCACCTGGGTTTGGGTTGTTCCGGAGCGTCTCCTTCGTCAGAGCTGCCCGCGGTTTACGGAGGGCAGAAAGCGAGTCCCCCACCCTCGCCGGCGGCTCCGGGGGTGCCGCGCCCCGTAGCCGTGCTGGTGCAGGATGCCCGGTGCTTGGTGCTCGGACCGATGGGCGCTGCTCCCTCCCCTCTCAGTGCTCGTGGAATGCTGTGCGCGGCTCTGCCCCGCTCTGGGCAGCGGGACGGGCTCCACGCCGGGCACTGCCGACCCCTGCGCCCACCTGGGGACCGCGGCGGGGGAGCGCTGCCGGACAGGTACCCCCGGGGCTGGGACCGTTCCACTCGCGGCCCTTTGTGGCACTGCGTGCCAGCCACGTGTGTGGGTGGCACGATGGGGCCAAGGGTGCCGCTCTGGCAATTGTGGGGTGCTGACCATGGGTTACCCCTGCTCAGTGCCCCCCAACTTTGCCCCTGCCCCCAGATCACCCAGAGCGAGGAGCTGGCACGGGGCAGGCGCCAACACCGGAGACCTTGGGGCAGCTGTGGACAGAGGCTGAGCTGCTGCCCTTCCCTGGGACTTCTGCCAGGACAGCCGAGCCCTCCGGCCCCCAGGGGAGCCCTAGAGGCCCCCAGACGGGCGGGGAGGGAACAGGGCCAGCAGTGTGGGGTGGAACAGCCACTGAGCACCCGGGGCCTCCCGCGTCTGCAGGCACCACCGAGCAGGCAGCTGCAGGAAGCGAGCTGGGGGTGACCAGTGCAGGAGCCCCCGCCCCTGTGCAGCCAAACACAGATCCTGCCACCACGGACCCCCTCGGGACTGACCCTGTAGGACATGTGACAGTGGAAGGTGTAAAGACCGTGCAGGAGACCCCTTTGCATTCATCGCCCTCCATGGCAGTGCCGGGTTCTGCTGGGGGACAGAGGGGATCCCCCAACACCCTGATGGGATGGAGGTCCATAGGGACAGTCCTTGTGCAGAGCCAGAGGGGCTCACACAGCTCCTCGTCCCCCGAGCCGTGGGCTGGGGAGGGCCCGGGTGCCACTGTCCCGCTGGGTAATAGGAGCCCAGGGACCCACACAGCCACCACGCTGGCCACTGACAGCCCAGTGCTGGGGACAACAGGGATGTCACCCTTTGGAGAGGGGTTGCAGAGGCTGCTGACTCCCACAGGGGCACTGTGGGGGACACACCAGGGGCTGCCGGGGCCAGGGCTGGCAGGAGGACAGGGCTCTGCCTCCCACCCATGGCAGGGTCCCCACTCTGCCCCTCGCCTCTCTGCGCTGTCCCTGGGGGCTGCTGGCCATGAGGGGCCTGCGGCCAGCACAGCCTGGCCAGCCATGGGCACAGACCCAGCCTCACTGCCTGCCACAGGCAGGGGGTCGGGTCTGCCTGTCCCCACCACCACAGCTGGCACCCCAGGGCTCACTTCCTCTGTCCCAGGGGGAGTCCTGGACCCAACCACAGGAGTCTTGGAGCCACCTGACAGGGGGGGTTCCCCTGAGCAAAGTCACATCCCTCTGAACCCACCAGCTGTGCCTGGGCAGTCCCCAGCCCCTCTGGCCCCCAGCAGCAGTGCTGTGGTGCAGAGCAGGGTGACTCATGCCAGTCCTGGGTCCCCCCATGTCCCCCTGTCCCCACAGCCCGCCCCAGCCAGTGGGGCGGTGACCCTTCTGCCAACCCTGCTGTCTTCCCCAAGGACTGGCTGGGGGGTCCTGGGGCTTGCCCCTGCTGTGGGCACCTCCCCAGGAGACCCTTCCTCAGGGCTTCCCCACACTGACTCAAGGGTGAGTCTTGCTGAAAGCCCTCAAATCCAGGAGGGGACCCGGGTGGGAGTGGGCAGCCTGGCCCCTCCCTCAGCCCCTGGGCCCCCCCAGCAGCCACCTTCATCCCAGCCTGCATCTTCCCTGGGACCGACCACCGCTACTGGCATCACTGCCACCGCTGTGGCCGCCACCATCACAGCCACCACCATCACAGCCACCACCATCACAGCCACCACCGTCAGCCCAGAGCTGCCCAGGGATGTGGGGACGGTCACACCAGAGCCTGGTGCTGCTGTACTGCAGAGGGATGTGGCAGGGCTGACGTGGGGGCCCCCAACTCATGTGCCCACTGTGATGCCCAGGGCCCCCCAGCAGCCCACCGATCCCGATGGGACCCTGGGCCATCATGGGGGCCCCAGGTCCCCTCCAGCTGTGGAGGACACAGACCTGGCCCAGCCATCGAGCAGCCCTGTAGGGCAGCCGGACACTGATGCCCCCCGATTGATGCCAGCTGGGGCGGGCAGGGCCCCGCAGGTGTTCATTGTGGAAGATCAGCCCCCGCTCCTGAGAGGTGGGTCTGGGGGTTTGGGACCCTCTCCTGGAACATGGTGGGAGGGGGAGAGGCCCTGGGAGCCACCAACATGGGGGGGTCACTGGTGGTGGCCCCTGGGGTGGGGCCATGTCATGCTGGTCCCCATCTCCTCCTGCAGCATCCCTCCTGCGTGTCCCCTGCGAGCTGGTGCTGGACATGGGGTTCGTCCCAGCCCTGCAGGACCCCGGGTCCCACGAGCACCAGGAGCTGCTGCATAGCTTCAACCAGACGGTGAGTGCAGGGGGGCTGGGGGGCTGTGGGTTGGGGGCCATTGCACTCAGCTCCCCCCCTGTGCAGGTCACTCCCCTCTTCACATCGGTGCCTGGGTTCCTGCGGCTGGAGGTGACGGGGATCAGGTGGGTGCTGGTGCAGCCCTGCAGCACGTGATGCTCCCTGGCACGGGGGTGCAGGGACTGTCACATGCTGTGGGGTCACGGCAGTGCCAGGTGAGGTGCTGGGCACGGGGTCTGCCCCCACGAGCTCCGAGTGGGTGTCCCTGCAGGGAGGGCAGTGTGGTGCTGCAGTACGACGCGCTGTTCGCGGGGGAGCAGGTGCCAGTGCTGGGGCTGGACACGCTCCTCGAGGCCACGCTGGGCTCCGGTGGCACCCGGCCAGGGCTGGTGGTGGGAACAGCCCCCGTCCTGCGCCACGAGGCTCTGGGTGAGTGTGGGGCAGGTACGGGGCTGCACCATCGCCGACCCTCCCCTGGGCCTGGAGCCTGGTGCCTGCAGGGGTTGTGGCAAGGCGGGCACACGCCTGGCCCTGGCTCCCTGCTCTGTGGGGAGGGTGGCACAGCCAGGCCCTGTCCCTGCAGTGCGGACACTGGACCCCTGCACTGTGTTCTTTGCCTGCCCGACCGGCTTTGCCTGCGTGTCTGGGGCGGATGGGAACGTGACCTGTACCTCCCTCTGCCACCGCGACTACTGCAAGAACCAGGGCATCTGCACCCACCCGCGGGACCGCCAGCCCCTCTGCCAGTGAGTGCCCTGGGGACAGCCCGGGGTGCTGGGTGCCATCCCCCCGGCGCTGATGGACCCCCCTGGCGCAGGTGCCCCGTGGGCAGCGATTTCTGGTTCATGGGTCTGCGCTGTGACTACCGGGTGACCCAGCAGAGCCTGCTGGGTGCAGCAGCCGGGATCCTGCTCAGCATCGTCCTCCTGGGTGCCGTCCTCGCCACTCTCGCCGTCCGCCGCTTCAAGGCCCTGCTGCTGGAGGCCAGGGCTGACCAGACCCGCAGCAGGTGGGAGCGTGGGGCCGTGGGGACCGGGACTGGGGCCTTGGGGTCCTGGAGGGAGGGAACTTCTGCCCCTCCTGGGGTGCCGGGTGCGAGGGGCAGCAGGGAGAGCCGTGGTGGGGCGGCTGGGCTGGGCTGAGCCGGGGCTGAGCTCTGCCAAGGAAAACACTGTGGGACGGCTGATAGAGGTGCTGGGGCGGGGGGAGCACGTGTGGGGCCCGGAGTGGCTGGGTGGGGGTCCGGGGTGTGTGCTCGGTGCTGGGGGATGCTCACAGCCACGGGAAGTGGCGTCCAGGCCGGAAAGGAGTGCCGGGGGCCGCGGGGCTGGATGGGGCCGCCGAGGCACTGAAGGGCCGTGGGCTGTGCTGCAGCACTGCAGGGCTGTGGAGAGAAGCTTGAGATGTGCCGATGGGCCCCCAGCTCCGCGGTGCCCGGGACACCCAGTCCTGCCCCTGGCACAGGGTCACTCTGTGCTGCTGCCCGGGCTGGGGGGGAGCGGGGCTGCAGCACAACCCTGCCAGAGCGGCTCGGGGGGAGCCCCGGGGGGAGCCCCCGCTGTCCTGGCCCTGCTGCCTGTTCTGTGAAGTGCCATGGGGGGATTGTCCCCAGAAAACCACTGTAACAGCCCCAACCACCACGGGGCTGTGGCCAGAGGTTGTTTGATGTCACGGGCTCTGTCCCCACCCTGGGTGTGCGGCTGGGCCCTTCCCTGGACACTGGAAACTTGGGTGGGAACCTGCAATCTGTGTAGCCATGCAGTCGGTGGGGTGGGGTGCACGTGCTCATGGTGTGTGCACGTCTGTGCTCTGTGTGTGTACACGTGTGTTAGAACATGTGTGTACACGTGTGCATGTGCCTGCCCTGTGTGTGTACACACATTAGTACATGTGTGTACACACGTGTGCACATGCTTACCTTGTGTATGTGTGTACACACATGCACGTGTGTGGCCCGTGTATGTATACACACGTGTGTTAGTACATGTGTGTACACACATGTGCATGTGCTTGCACTGTGTGTGTGCACACACACATGTGTGCATGGCCCTGCCCTGTGTGTTTCTGTGTGTACACACACACGTGTGCATGGCCCTGCCCTGTTTCTGTGTGTACACACGCACACGTGTGCCCTGCCCTGCCCTGCCCCGTGTCTTTCTCTGTGTATACACACACACGTGTGCACGGCCTTGCCCTGTTTCTGTGTGTACACACACACACACGTGTGCATGGCCCTGCCCTGTTTCTGTGTGTACACACACACACACACGTGTGCACGGCCCTGCCCTGTCCCACAGCTACCGGCGGTTCTGCCGCCTGGACGATGTCTCGGCCCAGTACTGGTCTCGCTCGGGGCTGCCCTCGGCCAGCTCCCTGGACAACCCCGCCTTCAGCAACTCAGAGGAGCTGCTGCACCTCCAGATCCTGGACAACGGCTTCTGCAGCTGCCAGGAGGACTCCGGTGTCCCCGACGGTGCCAAGTGTGCCCGCCCGCCGTACCGGCCCAGGTAGGGGTGGTTTGCTGAGCCGGTGTAGCAGGGCCTGGCCTTTGGCTTGCTCGGTGGGCCGGGGTGATGCAGGGCAGGGAGGGGTTTGGGGCACACAGGCAATCCTGGCACCACTGATTTGCAGCCCCTGCCCTGTGCTCATCGACAGTGCTGGGAGCTCTTACACCCCCCAGCCTTTAGAGTCCATGGAGCAATGCCTGTTTTTTTGTCCCCATGTGAGGAACTGTGCGTGCTGGGACTGCTGTAACAGAGGAGGGTTCACATCTGTGGGAAACTGTGGCTCTGTGTGCTCATGGGAAAGTCTAATCAGCTTCCAGGGGTGTCCATAGAAAAAGGGCCCTGGAAGTTTCCAATTCCACTGGCAAAGGGCAGAACAGCCAGGGACACCCCCACCATGGATCATGGGCACGGCCACAGCTCCAAGTGCTCCCTTGGCTGTGGGGCCGAGCCCGGCACTGCCCGTGCTGCGAGTGCATCGTCCCTGGAGCACGACACCAGCACAGGGTCCTGCTCTTCTGTCCCCCGGCTGCTTTCCCAGCACCAGCCCAGCTCTTACCCCCACCTCCCCCATCTCTTAATTACCCATGGATTCTTTTCCCAGCTTCCATTACGACTGGGACACCAGTTCCAGCAGCATGAATGACCCCATGGTGGACTCGGGCAAAGCCAGTGATATCTCTGTGTCCAGCTGGCCCATGGAGCCCATGCAGTGGGCTCCATTCCCTCTCCTCCACCAGCTTTCCAGGCAGCGACCGGTGAGCAGGGGGGACCAGGGGAGGGCTGAAGGGCAGGAATGCAGGAGGGGTGCAGGGGCTGCATCTTTCTCACCTCAGCCTGGGAGGGTGAGACCAGGGAAGTGCCGGGAGCCATCCCTGCCAGGGGCAGCAGCCCCACTGTGGGGCATGAGCTGAGTTCACTCTCTGCAGCACAAGGCCCGTCGGCCACACTCGTTCTGCGAGGGGCTGGAGCTGGGCACCCTGGAGCGGAGCTGGACGGCCTGAGGCCACGGACAACAGATGGGCAACAAGGTTCAGCTTTAAAACCAACCACATTTTATTTCCACGTAACGAGCTCAGTGAAGGAATTCCACACACTTGGACAATACAATCAACGCGGGTGTGATGTCAGTGATGTCAGTCCCTGTGTG